>NW_024104692.1:0-30973 GCF_003945595.2 Pipra filicauda | reverse complement strand
ACCACACCCCCCCGCGGGGCGGGTCTGCGCTGCCTCGGGGACCCCGTCTGTGCTGCCGGGAGAGAGAAATCCTTTGGGAAGCTGGGCTGGAAACAGCAGCTCTGTGAATTGCTCAGCTTTTCCTAGGCAAGGGCAGGTTTTAGGGAAGAAAGGCCCGGACGCGCGAAAGGCGCCGCGGGTCTCGCCAAAGGGGGGGGGGCGGCGCAGTGCTGCAGCGCCGCGCGCGGCTGCAGTGCCGCTCCCGGCCGTGTCCGCCAGGCGGCGACTGTGAGGCAGGGCCCGGCGCTCGGGGGCGCTCTCGCAAGCGACGCTTGCCCTGGGAAAGCGGCGGGGTTTGGCCACTGCCGGCCTTCCCCCGGAGGGCCCGGGCTGGCCCAGCGCCTGGCAAAACCTCGTAGGGAAAAGGCAAGCAACACCTGCGGTGGTTCTGCCCTTTCTTTAGCCAGGGACTGGAACACAGACAAAATCAAGGGGCTCGTTGACCTGGGCAGGCTCCCAGCATTTTTCAGCCTTCCTTAGCAGGGCATTCTCACCCTCTGAAAAGCTGAAAGGCTTTAACAGCTGGAGACGCGCCTGCAGCTGTTCAGATTAATGTAGTTTCTTTGAGGAAACGAAGGGGAGGTTTTCCTGTTGTGAGCCTAAATACCGAGTCTACTCTGCTTTTTCAATCAGGTGACGAAGCTTATGGAAAAAAGACCAAAGGCCTCGAGGTGAGCACATTCTACCCAGTTCTGCTTTTCTGGGATCGGTTTGGGAAAATCACGTGAAATTCTAAAAAGCTTCTCTCCGTGTTTTCTAGTTGTTTTTTCAGCCTTGGTCTAAGTTTCATGTAGAAAAGGGCATAGAATTATTAGAACAGACCAACTAGACTTTCTCGGGAGAGATGGAAGAAAAGGCTGCTGATTGCAGTTCTGCTTTTGTCTTCCCTTCGACCGTCATTTTCTCTCCCCTGCTGTTCAAATAGGCAGCAATTAATTGCTCTGCTGAAGAGTTTGCTGTACTAAGTGTCTGTCAAATTGATGCCTTCAACTCAAGATAGCACCTGCTCCTTAGTTACAAAAAGCTCCTCACAGGAAATTGTCAGGCGTGCCCATAAACCTCCTGGCTGTTTGTTTGGGAGTACAGGGTTTTCTCGTCTGTAACAGAATAGTCGTGGCATTTGCGATGGAATGCTGGTGGCAATCTAGTCAGAAGAGGAACCCGTGCTTCACTAATTTTGCCTTTTTTGTTGTTTCGGGGAATTCTTCCCAGGATGTTTATGCTTGACAAACCCCGGGGCAATGGAGGTATTCACATGGGCAGCGTCAGGAGCCATACCTACTGAGGCCCCACAAAAAATCGTGAGTGATTTTTTGTGTGACTACTGCCGTGAAGAGCGGTCTTGGAATGACCGGCTATTGATCGGTTGGTCCTAATTAAGGTGTCCTTTTACTCCCGTTTCCCAGGCTCCCTCCTTCCCTTCGGTCGCCGTGGGTGTGCCGGACGCCTCTGGCAGGGCTAACCCCGTGGCTTTTCTGTCCAACGTGCTGTGATGTGTGTGCCTGCAGGTAAGAAAAGCTGGGAGCGCAGTCCTTCTGCTTTGCTTGCTGTGTCTCTTGGGTAGTGATTTTGGAGGGGAATCCCAGAGCGATTTGGTTTGAAGGGGACCTTCAAAGGCCAGCCTGTCTTCCGTGGGCAGGGACACCTTCCACTGTCCCCGGTTGCTCCCAGTCCCGTCCAGCCCGTCCTGGAACACTTGCAGGGATGGGGCAGGCTCAGCTTCCCTGTGCAGTGTGCTCTAATATCTCTCCACTGTCATCAGGAAAAATTTTGTCAGCGTGTTTTGTTCAACGATGGTAAGCAGGACCCGGGTGAAAATTGCATTCTCTGAGGTGCAGAGGGAAATAATTATCCTTTGAAGACAAATGTAATTCAGTTTTGCACGAGTCTTGTCTGCCTTATGTTTGAATTGCTTTCTATTCTAGGCAGTTGTTTTAAATTAAACTTTTATTTTGTGTCTCCCCCGCCCCCAGTATCCTGTCCAAGACCAAGCTACCTTTCCTCGTGGGAATGGACCGGCCGGGCTTTGGCAATGTGGCCCCTCGAAAGCCTTAAGTGACCTCTTCCAGCAGGGGAAGACTGAAGCAAGCGGTGCCAGAAAGAACTGGAGTTTCTGGAGAATAAAAGCTGGAAGCGTGCCCCCAAAAATCCCCCCGGGTGGTCAGTGGTCTGACTTGCACGGACCGGTGGCCTTGGCCAGGAGCGGTCCTGCGGGACGCGCCTTTGCCCAGGCTCTGTAATTTTAATTTCCATGGATGCTTTGCCAAAGCCCTGGGGGAGACCCAGTGCTGGATGCGCGGATGGGGCTTCCGGGGTATTTCCCTGGTTCAGCGTAGGGAGCCATCCTAATGATGCCTCGGTGAGTGTTTTGTCTGACTGGACGTGAAGTCTGTGTGACTGACTTGCTAGTGCTCGGTTACTAGAATTAAAATTGTTTTTACTCGTGTTTCCCCGGTTCCCTCTTCCTTCGTCGCCTTGGGTGTGCCGGACACTCTGGCGCGGGTAACCTGTGGTGCTTTTTCTGTCCAACTTGTGTGCTTGCTGTGTGCTGCAGGTAAGACAAGCGGGGAGTGCAGTCCTTCTGCTTTGATTGCTGTGTCTCTTGGGTGGTGATTTTGGAGGGGAATCCCAGAGCGATTTGGTTTGAAGGGGACCTTCAAAGGCCAGCCTGCCTTCCGTGGGCAGGGACACCTTCCGCTCTCATCCCCGGCTGGATGCTCCCAGTCCCATCCAGCCTGGCCTGGAACACTTGCAGGGATGGGGCAGGCTCAGCTTCCCTGTGCAGTGTGCTCTAATATCTCTCCACTGGCATCCGGAAAAATTTTGTCAGCGTGTTTTGTTCAACGATGGTAAGCAGGACCCGGGTGAAAATGACATTCTGTTAGGTGCAGAGGGAAATAATTCTCCTTTGAAGCCAAATGGATTCAGATTTGCACGAGTCTTGTCTGCCTTATGTTTGAATTGCTTTCTATTCTAGGCAGTTGTTTTAAATTAAACTTTTATTTTGTGTTTCCCCCCCAGTATCCTGTCCAAGACCAAGCTACCTTTCCTTGTGGGAATGGACCGGCCGGGCTTTGGCAATGTGGCCCCTCGAAAGCCTTAAGTGACCTCTTCCAGCAGGGGAAGACTGAAGCAAGCGGTGCCAGAAAGAACTGGAGTTTCTGGAGAATAAAAGCTGGAAGCGTGCCCCCGAAAATCCCCCCGGGTGGTCAGTGGTCTGACTTGCACGGACCGGTGGCCTTGGCCGGGAGCGGTCCTGCGGGAAGCGCCTTTGCCCGGCGTTAATTTTTAATTTCCATGGATGCTTGGCACACAGCCCCCCGGGTGAGCTCCAGTGCCTTGCTATGAGCGGGGAGCGGGCGTCCAGGCTGTTCACCTGGTCCAGGTCAGGGGCCATCCTAATGAGGCTCGGTGAGTGCTTTTTGTGGATGGCCCGGTGAAGTGTTCTGTGGGACATGACCGGGATATTTGCTCAGTGTATTCGGGGTTCCTAATTAAGGTGTCTTTTACTCCGTGTTCCCAGGCTCCCTCTTTTCCTTCGGTCGCCGTGGTTGTGCCGGATGCCTCTGGCAGGGCTAACCCTGTGGCTTTTCTGTCCAACGTGCTGTGCTGTGTGTGCCTGCAGGTAAGAAAAGCGGGGAGTGCAGTCCCTCTGCTTTGCTTGCTGTGTCTCTTGGGTAGTGATTTTGGAGGGGAATCCCAGCGCGATTTGGTTTGAAGGGGACCTTCAAAGGCCAGCCTGTCTTCCGTGGGCAGGGACACCTTCCACTGTCCCCGGTTGNGCGCAGTCCTTCTGCTTTGATTGCTGTGTCTCTTGGGTGGTGATTTTGGAGGGGAATCCCAGAGCGATTTGGTTTGAAGGGGACCTTCAAAGGCCAGCCTGCCTTCCGTGGGCAGGGACACCTTCCGCTCTCATCCCCGGCTGGATGCTCCCAGTCCCATCCAGCCTGGCCTGGAACACTTGCAGGGATGGGGCAGGCTCCGCTTCCCTGTGCAGTGTGCTCTAATATCTCTCCACTGGCATCAGGAAAAATTTTGTCAGCGTGTTTTGTTCAACGATGGTAAGCAGGACCCGGGTGAAAATGACATTCTGTTAGGTGCAGAGGGAAATAATTCTCCTTTGAAGCCAAATGTATTCAGATTTGCACGAGTCTTGTCTGCCTTATGTTTGAATTGCTTTCTATTCTAGGCAGTTGTTTTAAATTAAACTTTTATTTTGTGTCTCCCCCCCAGTATCCTGTCCAAGACAAAGCTACCTTTCCTCGTGGGAATGGACCGGCCGGGCTTTGGCAGTCTGGCCCCTCGAAAGCCTTAAGTGACCTCTTCCAACAGGGGGAGACTGAAGCAAGCGGTGCCAGACAGAACTGGAGTTTCTGGAGAATAAAAGCTGGAAGCGTGCCCCCGAAAATCCCCCCGGCTGGTCAGCGGTCTGGCCAGGAGCGGTCCTGCGGGAAGCGCCTTTGCGCAGGCTGTAATTTTAATTTCCATTGGATGCTTGGCAAAGCCCCCCTGGGTGAGCCCCAGTGCCTGGCATGAGCGGAGCGGGCTTCCAGGGAGGTATTCACCTGGTCAGCGTCAGGAGCCATCCTAACTGAGGCCTCGGTGAGTGCTTTTTGTGTGACTGGACGGTGAAGCTGTCTGTGGGAATGACCCGGCTATTGCTCGGTGTGGTCCTAATTAAGGTGTCTTTTACTCCGTGTTCCCAGGCTCCCTCCTTCCCTTCGGTCGCCGTGGGTGGCCGGACGCCTCTGGCAGGACTAACCCTGGCTTTTCTGTCCAACGTGCTGTGCTGTGTGTGCCTGCAGGTAAGAAAAGCGGGGAGTGCAGTCCCTCTGCTTTGCTTGCGCTGTCTCTTGGGGAGTGATTTTGGAGGGGAATCCCAGAGCGATTTGGTTTGAAGGGGACCTTCAAAGGCCAGCCTGTCTTCCGTGGGCAGGGACACCTTCCACTGTCCCCGGTTGCTCCCAGTCCCGTCCAGCCTGGCCTGGAACACTTGCAGGGATGGGGCAGGCTCAGCTTCCCTGTGCAGTGTGCTCTAATGTCTCTCCACTGGCATCCTGAAAAATGTTGTCAGCGTGTTTTGTTGGACGCCGGTAAGCAGGACCCGGGTGAAGAGGACATTCTCTGAGGTGCTGGGAGAAGGAGGACTCGTGCGGGCACCTCCAGAGACAGCGGGAACGGGAGCGTGCTGCGGAGAAGGAAAATTCCAGGGGGTGGGTGCCGAGAAATTTGTCCTTCCCTCGCCCTGTGCTCTGCACTTAGCAATGGGTCAAGTGCAGAAGTTTCCTGGGGACCCTGGAAAAGGATGCCGGGTCTGCTAAGAAAAGTGGGGCCAAAGGAGCAGGACCTGGGTCTGCGTGCGTGGGAGAAACAAGGGATGGGTCATCCTCTGCCTCCGGGAGGGAGGGCAGCAGGAAAGGCCACGGACTAAAGCACTGAAGTGCCGTTCCCCAGGGAGCCCCTGCCCAGCACTGGACTTGCTTCTGCACTTGCTGTCCCTTTCCCAGCGGAGCCGAAGCGTCGGGTGCGGGTGCCGGGGGGATGGAGCTGCCAAGGGCAAACTGGGAGGGTGTATGCGAGGGAAGGGGGTCTCGTGCGTGCTTCTTCATCCCACAGAATTGCCGCGAGAGGAAATACCTCAGAGGGGCTTCCCTCCAGGTAAGCCCTGAATATGCCAGGAGGTTTCAGCCGGGAGGAAAGGAGCTGTGGAAGAAAAGCAGCCTAAAAATAGCCAGCGGGGATCATCAGGTTTTCCAGCCAAGAAGCACAAGGAGAGAGATGAGGGAATCGGGTTCCAATTCCTAATGATTTGGTGGGTGCAGGAATGATTTGTGTGTGTTTTCCAGTCCCTTTTGATTCCTGGGATGATTTTAAAATGATGGCTTTAGCAATCAACTAAATCGGAGATGTTGTTTCTGAGAGGAAATGGTGCCAAATAAATGCAGAGTTTTGGGTCAGTTTTGGGGATGATTTGGGTCAGTTTTTGGGGTCAGTTTGGGGTCACTGTTTGGGGTGATTTGGGTCAGTTTTGGGTCAGCTTTTGGGATGATTGGGGTCAGTTTTGGGTCAGCTTTTGGGATGATTTGGGTCAGGTTTTGGGGTCAGTTTTGGGTCAGCTTTTGGGGTGATTTGGGTCGGTTTTGGGTCAATTTTTGGGGAGCACTGGGTGTTCCTGGGGGTTGTTGGGGGGCACTGGGTGTTTACTGGGGAGCACTGGGTGTTGCTGGGGGTTGTTGAGGAGCACTGGGTGTTACTGGGGTGCACTGGGGAGCACTGGGTGTTGCTGGGGGTTGTTGGGGAGCACTGGGTGTTACTGGGGAGCACTGGGAGAGAAAATGAAAAATAAAGAGAATAAAAAATAAACGAAATAAAAAAGGAAATATAAAAAACAAAATAAAATTAAAAAAAAAGGCAAAAAACCTAAAAAGGAAATAAAATGAAAATGAAATAAAAGAGAAAAAAAAAAAAAAAAAAAAGAAACCCCTTCTTGGGCACCCCGTTTCCTCTCCTCCCGGCCCCCGACCCGTAAATTGCGGGGTCATCACCCCTAAAATGTGAGACGGGGACCCCAAAATGCGGGTGGGGGAACCCCAGGGAGCCGAAAAAGCGGAGGGGGAGCCGCAGTAAGAAAGCGAAGCCGGGCGGTCGGGCGGCGGGGTGGGGGGGCAGGCAAGGTGGCGACGCCGGCGCGTGCGCAGTCGTTGGCAAGACGCCGGCGATCACGTGGTAAGTAAGGGCAGCCAGGAGAGGGACCGGCGACGCATGCGCAGTGGCTCTCGTGGCGGTGCAGCGCTCCCTGCTCGAGTTAAGGGCCGGTTCCGGCGGCAGGGCGGGACTCGCGGTCTCCCGTCTCTCCCGGGGTGTGTGTGGGGGGAATAACACGAAGATTTTTTGGGGCGAAAGCGCAGAAATTAGCGAGGAGGGACGCTAATTTGGGTAAACTCGGTCACCGGAAGTAGAGAGCGACCGGAAGTCCTCCAAAGCCCCGGCCCGGAAGTCCGCCAAGCCCACAGTAAAGATGGCGCCGCCAGGACCGGAACGACCACACTAAAGATGGCGGGCCCGGCCCGGAAGTCCGCCAAGCCCACAGTAAAGATGGCGCCGCCAGGACCGGAACGACCACACTAAAGATGGCGGCCCCGGCCCGGAAGTTCGCCCCGACGCCACACTCAAGATGGCGCCGCCACGACCGGAACTTAGCCGAGGCCACACTAAAGATGGCGCCGCGGCCCCCGCTCGCCCCGTTCCGCTCCGCTCCCGCTCCCGCCCCCGCTCCCGCTCCCGCTCCCGCCGTGCCCTGGAGATGCTATCGGGGCTGCGCCGCCGCCTTCCCCCCCCCCCCCGGAAGCGACCCACGGCGGCAGATCCGACGGAGATCGTCCCCGGGGTAAGCTGGGCGCGGCGGGTGGGCGCGGCCGCTCTTCTGCCTCTCCCGCGGCCATCGGGGACTGCAGGCCGGGGAAGCGACAGGCAAGTTTCCCGCCTCTGCGGAGAAACTCGCACCTGCGTGCCGCCGCAGGGCCGGGTTCGGATGTGCCCTGGCATTGCACACGCACCACACCCCCCCGCGGGGAGGGTCTGCGCTGCCTCGGGGACCCTGTCTGTGCTGCCGGGAGAGAGAAATCCTTTGGGAAGCTGGGCTGGAAACAGCAACTCTGTGAACTGCTCAGCTTTTCCTAGGCAAGGGCAGGTTTTAGGGAAGAAAGGCCCGGACGCGCGAAAGGCGCCGCGGGTCTCGCCAAGGGGGGGGGGGCGCGCGCGGCTGCAGCGCCGCGCGCGGCTGCAGTGCCGCTCCCGGCCGTGTCCGCCAGGCGGCGACTGTGAGGCAGGGCCCGGCGCTCGGGGGCGCTCTCGCAAGCGACGCTTGCCCTGGGAAAGCGGCGGGCTTTGGCCACTGCCGGCCTTCCCCCGCAGTGCCCGGGCTGGCCCAGCGCCTGGCAAAACCTCGTAGGGAAAAGGCAAGCAACACCTGCGGTGGTTCTGCCCTTTCTTTAGCCAGGGACTGGAACACAGACAAAATCAAGGGGCTCTTTGACCTGGGCAGGCTCCCAGCATTTTTCAGCCTTCCTTAGCAGGGCATTCTCACCCTCTGAAAAGCTGAAAGGCTTTAACAGCTGGAGACGCGCCTGCAGCTGTGCAGATTAATGTAGTTTCTTTGAGGAAACGAAGGGGAGGTTTTCCTGTTGTGAGCCTAAATACCGAGTCTACTCTGCTTTTTCAATCAGGTGACGAAGCTTATGGAAAAAAAGACCAAAGGCCTCGAGGTGAGCACATTCTACCGAGTTCTGCTTTTCTGGGATCGGTTTGGGAAAATCACGTGAAATTCTAAAAAGCTTCTCTCCGTGTTTTCTAGTTGTTTTTTCAGCCTTGGTCTAAGTTTCATGTAGAAAAGGGCATAGAATTATTAGAACAGACCAACTAGACTTTCTCGGGAGAGATGGAAGAAAAGGCTGCTGATTGCAGTTCTGCTTTTCTTGTCTTCCCTTCGACCGTCATTTTCTCTCCCCTGCTGTTCAAATAGGCAGCAATTAATTGCTCTGCTGAAGAGTTTGCTGTACTAAGTGTCTGTCAAATTGATGCCTTCAACTCAAGATAGCACCTGCTCCTTAGTTACAAAAAGTTCCTCACAGGAAATTTTCAGGCGTGCCCATAAATCTCCTGGCTGTTTGTTTGGGAGAACAGGGTTTTCTCGTCTGTAACAGAATAGTCGTGGCATTTGCTATGGAATGCTGGTGGCAATCTAGTCAGAAGAGGACCCCGTGCTTCACTAATTTTGCCTTTTTGTTGTTCAGGGTGACTTCTTCCCAGGGATGTTATTCTTGACACCCCGGGGCAAATGGAGGTATTCACCTGGTCAGCGTCAGGAGCCATCCTAACTGAGGCCTCGGTGAGTGCTTTTTGTGTGACTGGACAGTGAAGCTGTGTGAATGACCTGGCTAGTGCTCGGTGTACTCCTAATTAAAGTGTCTTTTACTCCGTGTTCCCAGGCTCCCTCCTTCCCTTCGGTCGCCGTGGGTGTGCCGGACGCCTCTGGCAGGGCTAACCCCGTGGCTTTTCTGTCCAACGTGCTGTGCTGTGTGTGCCTGCAGGTAAGAAAAGCTGGGAGCGCAGTCCTTCTGCTTTGCTTGCTGTGTCTCTTGGGGAGTGATTTTGGAGGGGAATCCCAGAGCGATTTGGTTTGAAGGGGACCTTCAAAGGCCAGCCTGCCTTCCGTGGGCAGGGACACCTTCCGCTCTCATCCCCGGCTGGATGCTCCCAGTCCCGTCCAGCCTGGCCTGGAACACTTGCAGGGATGGGGCAGGCTCAGCTTCCCTGTGCAGTGTGCTCTAATATCTCTCCACTGGCATCCTGGAAAAATTTTGTCAGCGTGTTTTGTTCAACGATGGTAAGCAGGACCCGGGTGAAAATGACATTCTGTTAGGTGCAGAGGGAAATAATTCTCCTTTGAAGCCAAATGGATTCAGATTTGCACGAGTCTTGTCTGCCTTATGTTTGAATTGCTTTCTATTCTAGGCAGTTGTTTTAAATTAAACTTTTATTTTGTGTCTCCCCCCCAGTATCCTGTCCAAGACAAAGCTACCTTTCCTCGTGGGAATGGACCGGCCGGGCTTTGGCAATCTGGCCCCTCGAAAGCCTTAAGTGACCTCTTCCAACAGGGGAAGACTGAAGCAAGCGGTGCCAGAAAGAACTGGAGCTTCTGGAGAATAAAAGCTGGAAGCGTGCCCCCAAAAATCCCCCCGGGTGGTCAGTGGTCTGACTTGCACGGACCGGTGGCCTCGGCCAGGAGCGGTCCTGCGGGAAGCGCCTTTGCCCAGGCTGTAATTTTAATTTCCATTGGATGCTTGGCAAAGCCCCCCTGGGTGAGCCCCAGTGCCTGGCAGGAGCGGAGCGGGCTTCCAGGGAGGTATTCACCTGGTCAGCGTCAGGAGCCATCCTAACTGAGGCCTCGGTGAGTGCTTTTTGTGTGACTGGACGGTGAAGCTGTCTGTGGGAATGACCCGGCTATTGCTCGGTGTGGTCCTAATTAAGGTGTCTTTTACTCCGTGTTCCCAGGCTCCCTCTTTTCCTTCGGTCGCCGTGGGTGTGCCGGACGCCTCTGGCAGGACTAACCCCGTGGCTTTTCTGTCCAACGTGCTGTGCTGTGTGTGCCTGCAGGTAAGAAAAGCGGGGAGTGCAGTCCCTCTGCTTTGCTTGCTGTGTCTCTTGGGTAGTGATTTTGGAGGGGAATCCCAGAGCGATTTGGTTTGAAGGGGACCTTCAAAGGCCAGCCTGTCTTCCGTGGGCAGGGACACCTTCCACTGTCCCCGGTTGCTCCCAGTCCCGTCCAGCCTGGCCTGGAACACTTGCAGGGATGGGGCAGGCTCAGCTTCCCTGTGCAGTGTGCTCTAATGTCTCTCCACTGGCATCCTGAAAAATGTTGTCAGCGTGTTTTGTTGGACGCCGGTAAGCAGGACCCGGGTGAAGAGGACATTCTCTGAGGTGCTGGGAGAAGGAGGACTCGTGCGGGCACCTCCAGAGACAGCGGGAACGGGAGCGTGCTGCGGAGAAGGAAAATTCCAGGGGGTGGGTGCCGAGAAATTTGTCCTTCCCTCGCCCTGTGCTCTGCACTTAGCAATGGGTCAAGTGCAGAAGTTTCCTGGGGACCCTGGAAAAGGATGCCGGGTCTGCTAAGAAAAGTGGGGCCAAAGGAGCAGGACCTGGGTCTGCGAGCGTGGGAGAAACAAGGGATGGGTCATCCTCTGCCTCCGGGAGGGAGGGCAGCAGGAAAGGCCACGGACTAAAGCACTGAAGTGCCGTTCCCCAGGGAGCCCCTGCCCAGCACTGGACTTGCTTCTGCACTTGCTGTCCCTTTCCCAGCGGAGCCGAAGCGTCGGGTGCGGGTGCCGGGGGGATGGAGCTGCCAAGGGCAAACTGGGAGGGTGTATGCGAGGGAAGGGGGGAGAAGGAGCTCTTGACGTGCTTTTTTTACTTCTTCATCCCACAGAATTGCCACGAGAGGAAATACCTCAGAGGGGCTTCCCTCCAGGTAAGCCCTGAATATGCCAGGAGGTTTCAGCCGGGAGGAAAGGAGCTGTGGAAGAAAAGCAGCCTAAAAATAGCCAGCGGGGGATCATCAGGTTTTCCAGCCAAGAAGCACAAGGAGAGAGATGAGGGAATCGGGTTCCAATTCCTAATGATTTGGTGGGTGCAGGAATGATTTGTGTGTGTTTTCCAGTCCCTTTTGATTCCTGGGATGATTTTAAAATGATGGCTTTAGCAATCAACTAAATCGGAGATGTTGTTTCTGAGAGGAAATGGTGCCAAATAAATGCAGAGTTTTGGGTCAGTTTTGGGGATGATTTGGGTCAGTTTTTGGGGTCAGTTTGGGGTCACTGTTTGGGGTGATTTGGGTCAGTTTTGGGTCAGCTTTTGGGATGATTGGGGTCAGTTTTGGGTCAGCTTTTGGGATGATTTGGGTCAGGTTTTGGGGTCAGTTTTGGGTCAGCTTTTGGGGTGATTTGGGTCGGTTTTGGGTCAATTTTTGGGGAGCACTGGGTGTTCCTGGGGGTTGTTGGGGGGCACTGGGTGTTTACTGGGGAGCACTGGGTGTTGCTGGGGGTTGTTGAGGAGCACTGGGTGTTACTGGGGTGCACTGGGGAGCACTGGGTGTTGCTGGGGGTTGTTGGGGAGCACTGGGTGTTACTGGGGAGCACTGGGAGAGAAAATGAAAAATAAAGAGAATAAAAAATAAACGAAATAAAAAAGGAAATATAAAAAACAAAATAAAATTAAAAAAAAAGGCAAAAAACCTAAAAAGGAAATAAAATGAAAATGAAATAAAAGAGAAAAAAAAAACAAAAAAAGAAACCCCTTCTTGGGCACCCCGTTTCCTCTCCTCCCGGCCCCCGACCCGTAAATTGCGGGGTCATCACCCCTAAAATGTGAGACGGGGACCCCAAAATGCGGGTGGGGGAACCCCAGGGAGCCGAAAAAGCGGAGGGGGAGCCGCAGTAAGAAAGCGAAGCCGGGCGGTCGGGCGGCGGGGTGGGGGGGCAGGCAAGGTGGCGACGGCGGCGCGTGCGCAGTCGTTGGCAAGACGCCGGCGATCACGTGGTAAGTAAGGGCAGCCAGGAGCGGGACCGGCGACGCATGCGCAGTGGCTCTCGTGGCGGTGCAGCGCTCCCTGCTCGAGTTAAGGGCCGGTTCCGGCGGCAGGGCGGGACTCGCGGTGTCCCGTCTCTCCCGGGGTGTGTGTGGGGGGAATAACACGAAGATTTTTTGGGGCGAAAGCGCAGAAATTAGCGAGGAGGGACGCTAATTTGGGTAAACTCGGTCACCGGAAGTAGAGAGCGACCGGAAGTCCTCCAAGGCCCCGGCCCGGAAGTCAGCCAAGCCCACAGTAAAGATGGCGCCGCCAGGACCGGAACGACCACACTAAAGATGGCGGGCCCGGCCCGGAAGTCCGCCAAGCCCACAGTAAAGATGGCGCCGCCAGGACCGGAACGACCACACTAAAGATGGCGGCCCCGGCCCGGAAGTTCGCCCCGACGCCACACTCAAGATGGCGCCGCCACGACCGGAACTTAGCCGAGGCCACACTAAAGATGGCGCCGCGGCCCCCGCTCGCCCCGTTCCGCTCCGCTCCCGCTCCCGCCCCCGCTCCCGCTCCCGCTCCCGCCGTGCCCTGGAGATGCTATCGGGGCTGCGCCGCCGCCTTCCCCCCCCCCCCGGAAGCGACCCACGGCGGCAGATCCGACGGAGATCGTCCCCGGGGTAAGCTGGGCGCGGCGGGTGGGCGCGGCCGCTCTTCTGCCTCTCCCGCGGCCATCGGGGACTGCAGGCCGGGGAAGCGACAGGCAAGTTTCTCGCCTCTGCGGAGAAACTCGCACCTGCGTGCCGCCGCAGGGCCGGGTTCGGATGTGCCCTGGCATTGCACACGCACCACACCCCCCCGCGGGGAGGGTCTGCGCTGCCTCGGGGACCCTGTCTGTGCTGCCGGGAGAGAGAAATCCTTTGGGAAGCTGGGCTGGAAACAGCAACTCTGTGAACTGCTCAGCTTTTCCTAGGCAAGGGCAGGTTTTAGGGAAGAAAGGCCCGGACGCGCGAAAGGCGCCGCGGGTCTCGCCAAGGGGGGGGGGGCGCGCGCGGCTGCAGCGCCGCGCGCGGCTGCAGTGCCGCTCCCGGCCGTGTCCGCCAGGCGGCGACTGTGAGGCAGGGCCCGGCGCTCGGGGGCGCTCTCGCAAGCGACGCTTGCCCTGGGAAAGCGGCGGGCTTTGGCCACTGCCGGCCTTCCCCCGCAGTGCCCGGGCTGGCCCAGCGCCTGGCAAAACCTCGTAGGGAAAAGGCAAGCAACACCTGCGGTGGTTCTGCCCTTTCTTTAGCCAGGGACTGGAACACAGACAAAATCAAGGGGCTCTTTGACCTGGGCAGGCTCCGAGCATTTTTCAGCCTTCCTTAGCAGGGCATTCTCACCCTCTGAAAAGCTGAAAGGCTTTAACAGCTGGAGACGCGCCTGCAGCTGTGCAGATTAATGGAGTTTCTTTGAGGAAACGAAGGGGAGGTTTTCCTGTTGTGAGCCTAAATACCGAGTCTACTCTGCTTTTTCAATCAGGTGACGAAGCTTATGGAAAAAAAGACCAAAGGCCTCGAGGTGAGCACATTCTACCGAGTTCTGCTTTTCTGGGATCGGTTTGGGAAAATCACGTGAAATTCTAAAAAGCTTCTCTCCGTGTTTTCTAGTTGTTTTTTCAGCCTTGGTCTAAGTTTCATGTAGAAAAGGGCATAGAATTATTAGAACAGACCAACTAGACTTTCTCGGGAGAGATGGAAGAAAAGGCTGCTGATTGCAGTTCTGCTTTTCTTGTCTTCCCTTCGACCGTCATTTTCTCTCCCCTGCTGTTCAAATAGGCAGCAATTAATTGCTCTGCTGAAGAGTTTGCTGTACTAAGTGTCTGTCAAATTGATGCCTTCAACTCAAGATAGCACCTGCTCCTTAGTTACAAAAAGTTCCTCACAGGAAATTTTCAGGCGTGCCCATAAATCTCCTGGCTGTTTGTTTGGGAGAACAGGGTTTTCTCGTCTGTAACAGAATAGTCGTGGCATTTGCTATGGAATGCTGGTGGCAATCTAGTCAGAAGAGGACCCCGTGCTTCACTAATTTTGCCTTTTTGTTGTTCAGGGTGACTTCTTCCCAGGGATGTTATTCTTGACACCCCGGGGCAAATGGAGGTATTCACCTGGTCAGCGTCAGGAGCCATCCTAACTGAGGCCTCGGTGAGTGCTTTTTGTGTGACTGGACGGTGAAGCTGTGTGAATGACCTGGCTAGTGCTCGGTGTGGTCCTAATTAAAGTGTCTTTTACTCCGTGTTCCCAGGCTCCCTCCTTCCCTTCGGTCGCCGTGGGTGTGCCGGACGCCTCTGGCAGGGCTAACCCCGTGGCTTTTCTGTCCAACGTGCTGTGCTGTGTGTGCCTGCAGGTAAGAAAAGCTGGGAGCGCAGTCCTTCTGCTTTGCTTGCTGTGTCGCTTGGGGAGTGATTTTGGAGGGGAATCCCAGAGCGATTTGGTTTGAAGGGGACCTTCAAAGGCCAGCCTGCCTTCCGTGGGCAGGGACACCTTCCGCTCTCATCCCCGGCTGAATGCTCCCAGTCCCGTCCAGCCTGGCCTGGAACACTTGCAGGGATGGGGCAGGCTCAGCTTCCCTGTGCAGTGTGCTCTAATGTCTCTCCACTGGCATCCTGAAAAATGTCGTCAGCGTGTTTTGTTGGACGCCGGTAAGCAGGACCCGGGTGAAAATGACATTCTGTTAGGTGCAGAGGGAAATAATTCTCCTTTGAAGCCAAATGGATTCAGATTTGCACGAGTCTTGTCTGCCTTATGTTTGAATTGCTTTCTATTCTAGGCAGTTGTTTTAAATTAAACGTTTATTTTGTGTCTCCCCCCCAGTATCCTGTCCAAGACAAAGCTACCTTTCCTCGTGGGAATGGACCGGCCGGGCTTTGGCAGTCTGGCCCCTCGAAAGCCTTAAGTGACCTCTTCCAACAGGGGAAGACTGAAGCAAGCGGTGCCAGAAAGAACTGGAGCTTCTGGAGAATAAAAGCTGGAAGCGTGCCCCCAAAAATCCCCCCGGGTGGTCAGTGGTCTGACTTGCACGGACCGGTGGCCTCGGCCAGGAGCGGTCCTGAGGGAAGCGCCTTTGCCCAGGCTGTAATTTTAATTTCCATTGGATGCTTGGCAAAGCCCCCCTGGGTGAGCCCCAGTGCCTGGCAGGAGCGGAGCGGGCTTCCAGGGAGGTATTCACCTGGTCAGCGTCAGGAGCCATCCTAACTGAGGCCTCGGTGAGTGCTTTTTGTGTGACTGGACGGTGAAGCTGTCTGTGGGAATGACCCGGCTATTGCTCGGTGTGGTCCTAATTAAGGTGTCTTTTACTCCGTGTTCCCAGGCTCCCTCTTTTCCTTCGGTCGCCGTGGGTGTGCCGGACGCCTCTGGCAGGACTAACCCCGTGGCTTTTCTGTCCAACGTGCTGTGCTGTGCTGTGGGTGCCTGCAGGTAAGAAAAGCGGGGAGTGCAGTCCCTCTGCTTTGCTTGCTGTGTCTCTTGGGGAGTGATTTTGGAGGGGAATCCCAGAGCGATTTGGTTTGAAGGGGACCTTCAAAGGCCAGCCTGTCTTCCGTGGGCAGGGACACCTTCCACTGTCCCCGGTTGCTCCCAGTCCCGTCCAGCCTGGCCTGGAACACTTGCAGGGATGGGGCAGGCTCAGCTTCCCTGTGCAGTGTGCTCTAATGTCTCGCCACTGGCATCCTGAAAAATGTTGTCAGCGTGTTTTGTTGGACGCCGGTAAGCAGGACCCGGGTGAAGAGGACATTCTCTGAGGTGCTGGGAGAAGGAGGACTCGTGCGGGCACCTCCAGAGACAGCGGGAACGGGAGCGTGCTGCGGAGAAGGAAAATTACAGGGGGTGGGTGCCGAGAAATTTGTCCTTCCCTCGCCCTGTGCTCTGCACTTAGCAATGGGTCAAGTGCAGAAGTGTCCTGGGGACCCTGGAAAAGGATGCCGGGTCTGCTAAGAAAAGTGGGGCCAAAGGAGCAGGACCTGGGTCTGCGTGCGTGGGAGAAACAAGGGATGGGTCATCCTCTGCCTCCGGGAGGGAGGGCAGCAGGAAAGGCCACGGACTAAAGCACTGAAGTGCCCTTCCCCAGGGAGCCCCTGCCCAGCACTGGACTTGCTTCTGCACTTGCTGTCCCTTTCCCAGCGGAGCCGAAGCGTCGGGTGCGGGTGCCGGGGGGATGGAGCTGCCAAGGGCAAACTGGGAGGGTGTATGCGAGGGAAGGGGGGAGAAGGAGCTCTTGACGTGCTTTTTTTACTTCTTCATCCCACAGAATTGCCGCGAGAGGAAATACCTCAGAGGGGCGTCCCTCCAGGTAAGCCCTGAATATGCCAGGAGGTTTCAGCCGGGAGGAAAGGAGCTGTGGAAGAAAAGCAGCCTAAAAATAGCCAGCGGGGATCATCAGGTTTTCCAGCCAAGAAGCACAAGGAGAGAGATGAGGGAATCGGGTTCCAATTCCTAATGATTTGGTGGGTGCAGGAATGATTTGTGTGTGTTTTCCAGTCCCTTTTGATTCCTGGGATGATTTTAAAATGATGGCTTTAGCAATCAACTAAATCGGAGATGTTGTTTCTGAGAGGAAATGGTGCCAAATAAATGCAGAGTTTTGGGTCAGTTTTGGGTCAGTTTTGGGGATGATTTGGGTCAGTTTTTGGGGTCAGTTTGGGGTCACTGTTTGGGGTGATTTGGGTCAGTTTTGGGTCAGCTTTTGGGATGATTGGGGTCAGTTTTGGGTCAGCTTTTGGGATGATTTGGGTCAGGTTTTGGGGTCAGTTTTGGGTCAGCTTTTGGGGTGTTTTGGGTCGGTTTTGGGTCAATTTTTGGGGAGCACTGGGTGTTCCTGGGGGTTGTTGGGGGGCACTGGGTGTTTACTGGGGAGCACTGGGTGTTGCTGGGGGTTGTTGAGGAGCACTGGGTGTTACTGGGGTGCACTGGGGAGCACTGGGTGTTGCTGGGGGTTGTTGGGGAGCACTGGGTGATACTGGGGAGCACTGGGAGAGAAAATGAAAAATAAAGAGAATAAAAAATAAACGAAATAAAAAAGGAAATATAAAAAACAAAATAAAATTAAAAAAAAAGGCAAAAAACCTAAAAAGGAAATAAAATGAAAATGAAATAAAAGAGAAAAAAAAGAAACCCCTTCTTGGGCACCCCGTTTCCTCTCCTCCCGGCCCCCGACCCGTAAATTGCGGGGTCATCCCCCCTAAAATGTGAGACGGGGACCCCAAAATGCGGGTGGGGGAACCCCAGGGAGCCGAAAAAGCGGAGGGGGAGCCGCAGTAAGAAAGCGAAGCCGGGCGGTCGGGCGGCGGGGTGGGGGGGCAGGCAAGGTGGCGACGCCGGCGCGTGCGCAGTCGTTGGCAAGACGCCGGCGATCACGTGGTAAGTAAGGGCAGCCAGGAGAGGGACCGGCGACGCATGCGCAGTGGCTCTCGTGGCGATGCAGCGCTCCCTGCTCGAGTTAAGGGCCGGTTCCGGCGGCAGGGCGGGACTGGCGGTCTCCCGTCTCTCCCGGGGTGTGTGTGGGGGGGATAACACGAAGATTTTTTGGGGCGAAAGCGCAGAAATTAGCGAGGAGGGACGCTAATTTGGGTAAACTCGGTCACCGGAAGTAGAGAGCGACCGGAAGTCCTCCAAGGCCCCGGCCCGGAAGTCCGCCAAGCCCACAGTAAAGATGGCGCCGCCAGGACCGGAACGACCACACTAAAGATGGCGGGCCCGGCCCGGAAGTCCGCCAAGCCCACAGTAAAGATGGCGCCGCCAGGACCGGAACGACCACACTAAAGATGGCGGCCCCGGCCCGGAAGTTCGCCCCGACGCCACACTCAAGATGGCGCCGCCACGACCGGAACTTAGCCGAGGCCACACTAAAGATGGCGCCGCGGCCCCCCGCTCGCCCCGTTCCGCTCCGCTCCCGCTCCCGCCCCCGCTCCCGCTCCCGCTCCCGCCGTGCCCTGGAGATGCTATCGGGGCTGCGCCGCCGCCTTCCCCCCCCCCCCGGAAGCGACCCACGGCGGCAGATCCGACGGAGATCGTCCCCGGGGTAAGCTGGGCGCGGCGGGTGGGCGCGGCCGCTCTTCTGCCTCTCCCGCGGCCATCGGGGACTGCAGGCCGGGGAAGCGACAGGCAAGTTTCCCGCCTCTGCGGAGAAACTCGCACCTGCGTGCCGCCGCAGGGCCGGGTTCGGATGTGCCCTGGCATTGCACACGCACCACACCCCCCCCGCGGGGAGGGTCCGCGCTGCCTCGGGGACCCTGTCTGTGCTGCCGGGAGAGAGAAATCCTTTGGGAAGCTGGGCTGGAAACAGCAACTCTGTGAACTGCTCAGCTTTTCCTAGGCAAGGGCAGGTTTTAGGGAAGAAAGGCCCGGACGCGCGAAAGGCGCCGCGGGTCTCGCCAAGGGGGGGGGGGCGCGCGGCTGCAGCGCCGCGCGCGGCTGCAGCGCCGCTCCCGGCCGTGTCCGCCAGGCGGCGACTGTGAGGCAGGGCCCGGCGCTCGGGGGCGCTCTCGCAAGCGACGCTTGCCCTGGGAAAGCGGCGGGCTTTGGCCACTGCCGGCCTTCCCCCGGAGGGCCCGGGCTGGCCCAGCACCTGGCAAAACCTCGTAGGGAAAAGGCAAGCAACACCTGCGGTGGTTCTGCCCTTTCTTTAGCCAGGGACTGGAACACAGACAAAATCAAGGGGCTCTTTGACCTGGGCAGGCTCCCAGCATTTTTCAGCCTTCCTTAGCAGGGCATTCTCACCCTCTGAAAAGCTGAAAGGCTTTAACAGCTGGAGACGCGCCTGCAGCTGTGCAGATTAATGTCCTTTCTTTTAGGAAACGAAGGGGAAGTTTTCCTGTTGTGAGCCTAAATACCGAGTCTACTCTGCTTTTTCAATCAGGTGACGAAGCTTATGGAAAAAAAGACCAAAGGCCTGGAGGTGAGTCCATTCTACCCAGTTCTGCTTTTCTGGGATCGGGTTGGGAAAATCACGTGAAATTCTGAAAAGCTTCTCTCCGTGTTTTCTAGTTGTTTTTTCAGCCTTGGTGTAAGTTTCATGTAGAAAAGGGCATAGAATTGTTAGAACAGAGAAACACGACTTTCTCGGGAGAGATGGAAGAAAAGGCTGCTGATTCCAGTTCTGCTTTTCTTGTCTTCTGTTAGACTGTCATTTTCTCTCCCCTACTGTTCAAACAGGCAGCAATTAATTGCTCTGCTGAAGAGTTTGCTGTACTAAGTGTCTGTCAAATCGATGCCTTCAACTCAAGATAGCACCTGCTCCTTAGTTACAAAAAGCTCCTCACAGGAAATTTTCAGGCGTGCCCATAAACCTCCTGGCTGTTTGTCTGGGAGTACAGGGTTTTCTCGTCTGTAACAGAATAGTCGTGGCATTTGCTATGGAATGCTGGTGGCAATCTAGTCAGAAGAGGCCCCCGTGCTTCACTAATTTTGCCTTTTTGTTGTTCAGGGTGACTTCTTTCCAGGGATGTTCTTCTTGACCCCCCGGGGCAAACGGAGGTGTCAGCGTCAGGAGCCATCCTAACTGAGGCCCTGGTAGGTCAGTGCTTTTTGTGTGACCGGACGGTGAAGCTGTCTGTGGGAATGACCTGGCTAGTGCTCGGTGTGGTCCTAATTAAGGTGTCTTTTACTCCGTGTTCCCAGGCTCCCTGTTTTCCTTCGGTCGCCGTGGGTGTGCCGGACGCCTCTGGCAGGACTAACCCCGTGGCTTTTCTGTCCAACGTGCTGTGCTGTGCTGTGCTGTGTGCGCCTGCAGGTAAGAAAAGCGGGGAGTGCAGTCCCTCTGCTTTGCTCGCTGTGTCTCTTGGGGAGTGATTTTGGAGGGGAATCCCAGAGCGATTTGGTTTGAAGGGGACCTTCAAAGGCCAGCCTGCCTTCCGTGGGCAGGGACACCTTCCACTGTCCCCGGTTGCTGCGAGTCCCGTCCAGCCCGGCCTGGAACACTTGCAGGGATGGGGCAGGCTCAGCTGCCCTGGGCAGTGTGCTCTAATATCTCTCCACTGGCATCCTGAAAAATGTCGTCAGCGTGTTTTGTTGGACGCCGGTAAGCAGGACCCGGGTGAAGAGGACATTCTCTGAGGTGCTGGGAGAAGGAGGACTCGTGCGGGCACCTCCAGAGACAGCGGGAACGGGAGCGTGCTGCGGAGAAGGAAAATTCCAGGGGGTGGGTGCCAGGAAATTTGTCCTTCCCTCGCCCTGTGCTCTGCACTCAGCAATGGGTCAAGTGCAGAAGTTTCCTGGGGACACTGGGAAATGATGCCGGGTCTGCTAAGAAAAGTGGGGCCAAAGGAGCAGGACCTGGGTCTGCGAGCGTGGGAGAAACAAGGGCCGGGTCATCCTCTGCCTCCGGGAGGGAGGGCAGCAGGAAAGGCCACGGACTAAAGCACCGAAGTGCCGTTCCCCAGGGAGCCCCTGCCCAGCACTGAACTTGCTTGTGCACTTGCTGTCCCTTTCCCAGCGGAGCCGAAGCGTCGGGTGCGGGGGCCGGGGGCATGGAGCTGCCAAGGACAAACTGGGAGGGTGTTTGCGAGGGAAGGGGGGAGAAGGAGCTCTTGACGTGCTTTTTTTCCTTCTTCATCCCACAGAATTGCCACGGGAGGAAATACTTCAGAGGGGCTTCCCTCCGGATAAGCCCTGAATGTGCCAGGAGGTTTTAGCCGGGAGGAAAGGAGCTGTGGAAGAAAAGCAGCCTAAAAATAGCCAGCGGGGATCATCAGGTGTTCCAGCCAAGAAGCACAAGGAGAGAGATGAGGGAATGGGGTTCCAATTCCTAATGATTTGGTGGGTGCAGGAATGATTTGTGTGTGTTTTCCAGTGCCTTTTGATTCCTGAGATGGTTTTAAAATGATGGCTTTAGCAATCAACTAAATCGGAGATGTTGTTTCTGGGAGGAAATGGTGCCAAATAAATGCAGAGTTTTGGGTCAGGTTTTGGGATGATTTGGGTCAGTTTTTGGGGTCAGTTTGGGGTCACTGTTTGGGGTGATTGGGGTCAGTTTTGGGTCAGCTTTTGGGATGATTTGGGTCAGGTTTTGGGGTCAGTTTTGGGTCAGCTTTTGGGGTGATTTGGGTCGGTTTTGGGTCAATTTTTGGGGAGCACTGGGTGTTCCTGGGGGTTGTTGGGGAGCACTGGGTGTTTGCTGGGGAGCACTGGGAGAGAAAATGAAAAATAAAGAGAATAAAAAATAAACGAAATAAAAAAATGAAACATAAAAAACAAAAGAAAATTAAAAAAAAAAAGGCAAAAAAACTAAAAAGGAAATTAAAATGAAAATGAAATAAAAGAGAAAAAAAAAAAGAAAAAGAAAAAAAAAAAGAAACCCCTTCTTGGGCACCCCGTTTCCTCTCCTCCCGCCCCCCGACCCGTAAATTGCGGGGTCATCACCCCTCAAATGTGAGACGGGGATCCCAAAATGCGGGTGGGGGAACCCCAGGGAGCCGAAAAAGCGGAGGGGGAGCCGCAGTAAGAAAGCGAAGCCGGGCGGTCGGGCGGCGGGGTGGGGGGGGGGGCAGGCAAGGTGGCGACGGCGGCGCGTGCGCAGTCGTTGGCAAGACGCCGGCGATCACGTGGTAAGTAAGGGCAGCCAGGAGCGGGACCGGCGACGCATGCGCAGTGGCTCTCGTGGCGGTGCAGCGCTCCCCGCTCGAGTTAAGGGCCGGTTCCGGCGGCAGGGCGGGACTGGCGGTCGCCCGTCTCTGGCGGGGTGTGTGTGGGGGGAATAACGTGAAGATTTTTTGGGGTGAAAGCGCAGAAATTAGCGAGGAGGGCCGGTAATTTGGGTAACCTCGGTCACCGGAAGTAGAGAGCGACCGGAAGTCCTCCAAGGCCCCGGCCCGGCAGTCCGCCAAGCCCACAGTAAAGATGGCGCCGCCAGGACCGGAACGACCACACTAAAGATGGCGGCCCCGGCCCGGAAGTTCGCCCCGACGCCACAATCAAGATGGCGCCGCCAGGACCGGAACTTAGCCGAGGCCACACTCAAGATGGCGGCGAGAGGCCCCCGCCCTGGCCTCAGAGAGGCGTCTATCCTGTTGCCTGACCTCCGCCGCGACCCGGACCCCCGCCCCGCGCCCGCAGCGCCGTCTCGCCGCGCCGCTTCCCGCTGTGGGGACGGGGCGGGGCGCTCGGCGGCGCCGGGCGCGGGCGGCAGGTTCGCGGGCGGCGGCAGGCACCGGCGCGGGCAGACCCCTCTCGCGCCGCGGCGCGCCGCGCACGCGCGACGATCCCACGCGGTCGCCGTCCTCCCGCCCCGTTCCGCCCCCTTCCGCTCCGCTCCGCTCCGCTCCCGGTCGGTCCCGCCGTGCCCCGGAGATGCTGTCGGGGCTGCGCCGCCGCCTCCCCCCCCCCCCGGAAGCGACCCACGGCGGCAGATCCGACGTCGGGCTCTGCAGGAGATCGTCGCCGGGGTAAGCGGGGGCCCGGCGGGGGGGCGGCGGCCGCTCTTCTGCCTCTCCCGCGGCCAGCGGGGCCTGCAGGCAGGGGAAGCGACGGGCAGCTTTCTCGCCTCTGCGGAGAAACTTGCACCTGCGTGCCGCCGCAGGGCCGGGTTCGGATGTGCCCTGGCATTGCACACGCACCACACCCCCCCGCGGGGAGGGTCTGCGCTGCCTCGGGGACCCTGTCTGTGCTGCCGGGAGAGAGAAATCCTTTGGGAAGCTGGGCTGGAAACAGCAACTCAGTGAACTGCTCAGCTTTTCCTAGGCAAGGGCAGGTTTTAGGGAAGAAAGGCCCGGACGCGCGAAAGGCGCCGCGGGTCTCGCCAAGGGGGGGGGGGGGCGCGCGGCTGCAGTGCCGCTCCCGGCCGTGTCCGCCAGGCGGCGACTGTGAGGCAGGGCCCGGCGCTCGGGGGCGCTCTGGCACGCGACGCTTGCCCTGGGAAAGCGGCGGGCTTTGGCCACTGCCGGCCTTCCCCCGCAGTGCCCGGGCTGGCCCAGCGCCTGGCAAAACCTCGTAGGGAAAAGGCAAGCAACACCTGCGGTGGTTCTGCCCTTTCTTTAGCCAGGGACTGGAACACAGACAAAATCAAGGGGCTCTTTGACCTGGGCAGGCTCCCAGCATTTTTCAGCCTTCCTTAGCAGGGCATTCTCACCCTCTGAAAAGCTGAAAGGCTTTAACAGCTGGAGACGCGCCTGCAGCTGTGCAGATTAATGTCCTTTCTTTTAGGAAACGAAGGGGAAGTTTTCCTGTTGTGAGCCTAAATACCGAGTCTACTCTGCTTTTTCAATCAGGTGACGAAGCTTATGGAAAAAAGACCAAAGGCCTCGAGGTGAGTCCATTCTACCCAGTTCTGCTTTTCTGGGATCGGGTTGGGAAAATCACGTGAAATTCTGAAAAGCTTCTCTCCGTGTTTTCTAGTTGTTTTTTCAGCCTTGGTGTAAGTTTCATGTAGAAAAGGGCATAGAATTGTTAGAACAGAGAAACACGACTTTCTCGGGAGAGATGGAAGAAAAGGCTGCTGATTCCAGTTCTGCTTTTCTTGTCTTCTGTTAGACTGTCATTTTCTCTCCCCTACTCTTCAAACAGGCAGCAATTAATTGCTCTGCTGAAGAGTTTGCTGTACTAAGTGTCTGTCAAATCGATGCCTTCAACTCAAGATAGCACCTGCTCCTTAGTTACAAAAAGCTCCTCACAGGAAATTTTCAGGCGTGCCCATAAACCTCCTGGCTGTTTGTTTGGGAGTACAGGGTTTTCTCGTCTGTAACAGAATAGTCGTGGCATTTGCTATGGAATGCTGGTGGCAATCTAGTCAGAAGAGGCCCCCGTGCTTCACTAATTTTGCCTTTTTGTTGTTCAGGGTGGCTTCTTCCCAGGGATGTTCTTCTTGACCCCCCGGGGCAAACGGAGGTGTCAGCGTCAGGAGCCATCCTAACTGAGGCCCTGGTAGGTCAGTGCTTTTTGTGTGACAGGACGGTGAAGCTGTCTGTGGGAATGACCTGGCTAGTGCTCGGTGTGGTCCTAATTAAGGTGTCTTTTACTCCGTGTTCCCAGGCTCCCCGTTTTCCTTCGGTCGCCGTGGGTGTGCCGGACGCCTCTGGCAGGACTAACCCCGTGGCTTTTCTGTCCAACGTGCTGTGCTGTGCTGTGCTGTGTGTGCCTGCAGGTAAGAAAAGCGGGGAGTGCAGTCCCTCTGCTTTGCTTGCTGTGTCTCTTGGGTAGTGATTTTGGAGGGGAATCCCAGAGCGATTTGGTTTGAAGGGGACCTTCAAAGGCCAGCCTGCCTTCCGTGGGCAGGGACACCTTCCGCTCTCATCCCCGGCTGGATGCTCCCAGTCCCGTCCAGCCTGGACTGGAACACTTGCAGGGATGGGGCAGGCTCAGCTTCCCTGGGCAGTGTGCTCTAATATCTCTCCACTGGCATCCTGAAAAATGTCGTCAGCGTGTTTTGTTCGACGATGGTAAGCAGGACCCGGGTGAAGAGGACATTCTGTTAGGTGCAGAGGGAAATAATTCTCCTTTGAAGCCAAATGGATTCAGATTTGCACGAGTCTTGTCTGCCTTATGTTTGAATTGCTTGCTATTCTAGGCAGTTGTTTTAAATTAAACTTTTATTTTGTGTCTCCCCCCCAGTATCCTGTCCAAGACAAAGCTACCTTTCCTCGTGGGAATGGACCGGCAGGGCTTTGGCAGTCTGGCCCCTCGAAAGCCTTAAGTGACCTCTTCCAACAGGGGAAGACTGAAGCAAGCGGTGCCAGACAGAACTGGAGTTTCTGGAGAATAAAAGCGGGAAGCGTGCCCCCGAAAATCCCCCCGGCTGGTCAGCGGTCTGACTTGCACGGACCGGTGGCCTTGGCCAGGAGCGGTCCTGCGGGAAGCGCCTTTGCCCGGGCTGTAATTTTAATTTCCATTGGATGCTTGGCAAAGCCCCCCTGGGTGAGCCCCAGTGCCTGGCAGGAGCGGAGCGGGCTTCCAGGGAGGTATTCACCTGGTCAGCGGCAGGAGCCATCCTACCTGAGGCCTCGGTGAGTGCTTTTTGTGTGACGGGACAGTGAAGCTGTGGGAATGACCTGGCTAGTGCTCGGTGTGGTCCTAATTAAGGTGTCTTTTACTCCGTGTTCCCAGGCTCCCTGTTTTCCTTCGGTCGCCGTGGGTGTGCCGGACGCCTCTGGCAGGACTAACCCCGTGGCTTTTCTGTCCAACGTGCTGTGCTGTGCTGTGCTGTGCGTGCCTGCAGGTAAGAAAAGCGGGGAGTGCAGTCCCTCTGCTTTGCTCGCTGTGTCTCTTGGGGAGCGATTTTGGAGGGGAATCCCAGAGCGATTCGGGTTGAAGGGGACCTTCAAAGGCCAGCCTGCCTTCCGTGGGCAGGGACACCTTCCACTGTCCCCGGTTGCTGCGAGTCCCGTCCAGCCCGGCCTGGAACACTTGCAGGGATGGGGCAGGCTCAGCTTCCCTGGGCAGTGTGCTCTAATATCTCTCCACTGGCATCCTGAAAAATGTCGTCAGCGTGTTTTGTTGGACGCCGGTAAGCAGGACCCGGGTGAAGAGGACATTCTCTGAGGTGCTGGGAGAAGGAGGACTCGTGCGGGCACCTCCAGAGACAGCGGGAACGGGAGCGTGCTGCGGAGAAGGAAAATTCCAGGGGGTGGGTGCCAGGAAATTTGTCCTTCCCTCGCCCTGTGCTCTGCACTCAGCAATGGGTCAAGTGCAGAAGTTTCCTGGGGACACTGGGAAATGATGCCGGGTCTGCTAAGAAAAGTGGGGCCAAAGGAGCAGGACCTGGGTCTGCGAGCGTGGGAGAAACAAGGGCCGGGTCATCCTCTGCCTCCGGGAGGGAGGGCAGCAGGAAAGGCCACGGACTAAAGCACCGAAGTGCCGTTCCCCAGGGAGCCCCTGCCCAGCACTGAACTTGCTTGTGCACTTGCTGTCCCTTTCCCAGCGGAGCCGAAGCGTCGGGTGCGGGGGCCGGGGGCATGGAGCTGCCAAGGACAAACTGGGAGGGTGTTTGCGAGGGAAGGGGGGAGAAGGAGCTCTTGACGTGCTTTTTTTCCTTCTTCATCCCACAGAATTGCCACGGGAGGAAATACTTCAGAGGGGCTTCCCTCCGGATAAGCCCTGAATGTGCCAGGAGGTTTTAGCCGGGAGGAAAGGAGCTGTGGAAGAAAAGCAGCCTAAAAATAGCCAGCGGGGATCATCAGGTGTTCCAGCCAAGAAGCACAAGGAGAGAGATGAGGGAATGGGGTTCCAATTCCTAATGATTTGGTGGGTGCAGGAATGATTTGTGTGTGTTTTCCAGTGCCTTTTGATTCCTGAGATGGTTTTAAAATGATGGCTTTAGCAATCAACTAAATCGGAGATGTTGTTTCTGGGAGGAAATGGTGCCAAATAAATGCAGAGTTTTGGGTCAGGTTTTGGGATGATTTGGGTCAGTTTTTGGGGTCAGTTTGGGGTCACTG
This sequence comes from Pipra filicauda, assembly GCF_003945595.2. Classification (NCBI taxonomy): domain Eukaryota; kingdom Metazoa; phylum Chordata; class Aves; order Passeriformes; family Pipridae; genus Pipra; species Pipra filicauda. The sequence continues at coordinate 4,466 of NW_024104692.1, read as the reverse complement.
TTTGGGGTGATTGGGGTCAGTTTTGGGTCAGCTTTTGGGATGATTTGGGTCAGGTTTTGGGGTCAGTTTTGGGTCAGCTTTTGGGGTGATTTGGGTCGGTTTTGGGTCAATTTTTGGGGAGCACTGGGTGTTCCTGGGGGTTGTTGGGGAGCACTGGGTGTTTGCTGGGGAGCACTGGGAGAGAAAATGAAAAATAAAGAGAATAAAAAATAAACGAAATAAAAAAATGAAACATAAAAAACAAAAGAAAATTAAAAAAAAAAAGGCAAAAAAACTAAAAAGGAAATTAAAATGAAAATGAAATAAAAGAGAAAAAAAAAAAGAAAAAGAAAAAAAAAAAGAAACCCCTTCTTGGGCACCCCGTTTCCTCTCCTCCCGCCCCCCGACCCGTAAATTGCGGGGTCATCACCCCTCAAATGTGAGACGGGGATCCCAAAATGCGGGTGGGGGAACCCCAGGGAGCCGAAAAAGCGGAGGGGGAGCCGCAGTAAGAAAGCGAAGCCGGGCGGTCGGGCGGCGGGGTGGGGGGGGGGGCAGGCAAGGTGGCGACGGCGGCGCGTGCGCAGTCGTTGGCAAGACGCCGGCGATCACGTGGTAAGTAAGGGCAGCCAGGAGCGGGACCGGCGACGCATGCGCAGTGGCTCTCGTGGCGGTGCAGCGCTCCCCGCTCGAGTTAAGGGCCGGTTCCGGCGGCAGGGCGGGACTGGCGGTCGCCCGTCTCTGGCGGGGTGTGTGTGGGGGGAATAACGTGAAGATTTTTTGGGGTGAAAGCGCAGAAATTAGCGAGGAGGGCCGGTAATTTGGGTAACCTCGGTCACCGGAAGTAGAGAGCGACCGGAAGTCCTCCAAGGCCCCGGCCCGGCAGTCCGCCAAGCCCACAGTAAAGATGGCGCCGCCAGGACCGGAACGACCACACTAAAGATGGCGGCCCCGGCCCGGAAGTTCGCCCCGACGCCACAATCAAGATGGCGCCGCCAGGACCGGAACTTAGCCGAGGCCACACTCAAGATGGCGGCGAGAGGCCCCCGCCCTGGCCTCAGAGAGGCGTCTATCCTGTTGCCTGACCTCCGCCGCGACCCGGACCCCCGCCCCGCGCCCGCAGCGCCGTCTCGCCGCGCCGCTTCCCGCTGTGGGGACGGGGCGGGGCGCTCGGCGGCGCCGGGCGCGGGCGGCAGGTTCGCGGGCGGCGGCAGGCACCGGCGCGGGCAGACCCCTCTCGCGCCGCGGCGCGCCGCGCACGCGCGACGATCCCACGCGGTCGCCGTCCTCCCGCCCCGTTCCGCCCCCTTCCGCTCCGCTCCGCTCCGCTCCCGGTCGGTCCCGCCGTGCCCCGGAGATGCTGTCGGGGCTGCGCCGCCGCCTCCCCCCCCCCCCGGAAGCGACCCACGGCGGCAGATCCGACGTCGGGCTCTGCAGGAGATCGTCGCCGGGGTAAGCGGGGGCCCGGCGGGGGGGCGGCGGCCGCTCTTCTGCCTCTCCCGCGGCCAGCGGGGCCTGCAGGCAGGGGAAGCGACGGGCAGCTTTCTCGCCTCTGCGGAGAAACTTGCACCTGCGTGCCGCCGCAGGGCCGGGTTCGGATGTGCCCTGGCATTGCACACGCACCACACCCCCCCGCGGGGAGGGTCTGCGCTGCCTCGGGGACCCTGTCTGTGCTGCCGGGAGAGAGAAATCCTTTGGGAAGCTGGGCTGGAAACAGCAACTCAGTGAACTGCTCAGCTTTTCCTAGGCAAGGGCAGGTTTTAGGGAAGAAAGGCCCGGACGCGCGAAAGGCGCCGCGGGTCTCGCCAAGGGGGGGGGGGGGCGCGCGGCTGCAGTGCCGCTCCCGGCCGTGTCCGCCAGGCGGCGACTGTGAGGCAGGGCCCGGCGCTCGGGGGCGCTCTGGCACGCGACGCTTGCCCTGGGAAAGCGGCGGGCTTTGGCCACTGCCGGCCTTCCCCCGCAGTGCCCGGGCTGGCCCAGCGCCTGGCAAAACCTCGTAGGGAAAAGGCAAGCAACACCTGCGGTGGTTCTGCCCTTTCTTTAGCCAGGGACTGGAACACAGACAAAATCAAGGGGCTCTTTGACCTGGGCAGGCTCCCAGCATTTTTCAGCCTTCCTTAGCAGGGCATTCTCACCCTCTGAAAAGCTGAAAGGCTTTAACAGCTGGAGACGCGCCTGCAGCTGTGCAGATTAATGTCCTTTCTTTTAGGAAACGAAGGGGAAGTTTTCCTGTTGTGAGCCTAAATACCGAGTCTACTCTGCTTTTTCAATCAGGTGACGAAGCTTATGGAAAAAAGACCAAAGGCCTCGAGGTGAGTCCATTCTACCCAGTTCTGCTTTTCTGGGATCGGGTTGGGAAAATCACGTGAAATTCTGAAAAGCTTCTCTCCGTGTTTTCTAGTTGTTTTTTCAGCCTTGGTGTAAGTTTCATGTAGAAAAGGGCATAGAATTGTTAGAACAGAGAAACACGACTTTCTCGGGAGAGATGGAAGAAAAGGCTGCTGATTCCAGTTCTGCTTTTCTTGTCTTCTGTTAGACTGTCATTTTCTCTCCCCTACTCTTCAAACAGGCAGCAATTAATTGCTCTGCTGAAGAGTTTGCTGTACTAAGTGTCTGTCAAATCGATGCCTTCAACTCAAGATAGCACCTGCTCCTTAGTTACAAAAAGCTCCTCACAGGAAATTTTCAGGCGTGCCCATAAACCTCCTGGCTGTTTGTTTGGGAGTACAGGGTTTTCTCGTCTGTAACAGAATAGTCGTGGCATTTGCTATGGAATGCTGGTGGCAATCTAGTCAGAAGAGGCCCCCGTGCTTCACTAATTTTGCCTTTTTGTTGTTCAGGGTGGCTTCTTCCCAGGGATGTTCTTCTTGACCCCCCGGGGCAAACGGAGGTGTCAGCGTCAGGAGCCATCCTAACTGAGGCCCTGGTAGGTCAGTGCTTTTTGTGTGACAGGACGGTGAAGCTGTGGGAATGACCTGGCTAGTGCTCGGTGTGGTCCTAATTAAGGTGTCTTTTACTCCGTGTTCCCAGGCTCCCCGTTTTCCTTCGGTCGCCGTGGGTGTGCCGGACGCCTCTGGCAGGACTAACCCCGTGGCTTTTCTGTCCAACGTGCTGTGCTGTGCTGTGCTGTGTGTGCCTGCAGGTAAGAAAAGCGGGGAGTGCAGTCCCTCTGCTTTGCTTGCTGTGTCTCTTGGGTAGTGATTTTGGAGGGGAATCCCAGAGCGATTTGGTTTGAAGGGGACCTTCAAAGGCCAGCCTGCCTTCCGTGGGCAGGGACACCTTCCGCTCTCATCCCCGGCTGGATGCTCCCAGTCCCGTCCAGCCTGGACTGGAACACTTGCAGGGATGGGGCAGGCTCAGCTTCCCTGGGCAGTGTGCTCTAATATCTCTCCACTGGCATCCTGAAAAATGTCGTCAGCGTGTTTTGTTCGACGATGGTAAGCAGGACCCGGGTGAAGAGGACATTCTGTTAGGTGCAGAGGGAAATAATTCTCCTTTGAAGCCAAATGGATTCAGATTTGCACGAGTCTTGTCTGCCTTATGTTTGAATTGCTTGCTATTCTAGGCAGTTGTTTTAAATTAAACTTTTATTTTGTGTCTCCCCCCCAGTATCCTGTCCAAGACAAAGCTACCTTTCCTCGTGGGAATGGACCGGCAGGGCTTTGGCAGTCTGGCCCCTCGAAAGCCTTAAGTGACCTCTTCCAACAGGGGAAGACTGAAGCAAGCGGTGCCAGACAGAACTGGAGTTTCTGGAGAATAAAAGCGGGAAGCGTGCCCCCGAAAATCCCCCCGGCTGGTCAGCGGTCTGACTTGCACGGACCGGTGGCCTTGGCCAGGAGCGGTCCTGCGGGAAGCGCCTTTGCCCGGGCTGTAATTTTAATTTCCATTGGATGCTTGGCAAAGCCCCCCTGGGTGAGCCCCAGTGCCTGGCAGGAGCGGAGCGGGCTTCCAGGGAGGTATTCACCTGGTCAGCGGCAGGAGCCATCCTACCTGAGGCCTCGGTGAGTGCTTTTTGTGTGACGGGACAGTGAAGCTGTGGGAATGACCTGGCTAGTGCTCGGTGTGGTCCTAATTAAGGTGTCTTTTACTCCGTGTTCCCAGGCTCCCTGTTTTCCTTCGGTCGCCGTGGGTGTGCCGGACGCCTCTGGCAGGACTAACCCCGTGGCTTTTCTGTCCAACGTGCTGTGCTGTGCTGTGCTGTGCGTGCCTGCAGGTAAGAAAAGCGGGGAGTGCAGTCCCTCTGCTTTGCTCGCTGTGTCTCTTGGGGAGCGATTTTGGAGGGGAATCCCAGAGCGATTCGGGTTGAAGGGGACCTTCAAAGGCCAGCCTGCCTTCCGTGGGCAGGGACACCTTCCACTGTCCCCGGTTGCTGCGAGTCCCGTCCAGCCCGGCCTGGAACACTTGCAGGGATGGGGCAGGCTCAGCTTCCCTGGGCAGTGTGCTCTAATATCTCTCCACTGGCATCCTGAAAAATGTCGTCAGCGTGT